>NC_069499.1:956982477-956989977 GCF_027579735.1 Bombina bombina
TCTTTCAGGAATCTCTGAATATCCATTGACATGTATATATTTTTTTTTAGTAGACATCCCAAAGTATTCATCTAGGCCCATTTCTCCAACATAGGTGTGTCCGGTCCACGGCGTCATCCTTACTTGTGGGATATTCTCTTCCCCAACAGGAAATGGCAAAGAGCCCAGCAAAGCTGGTCACATGATCCCTCCTAGGCTCCGCCTTCCCCAGTCATTCTCTTTGCCGTTGCACAGGCAACATCTCCACGGAGATGGCTCAGAGTTTTTTGGTGTTTAAATGTAGTTTTTATTCTTCTATCAAGAGTTTGTTATTTTAAAATAGTGCTGGTATGTACTATTTACTCTGAAACAGAAAAGAGATGAAGATTTCTGTTTGTAAGAGGAAAATGATTTTAGCAACCGTTACTAAAATCGATGGCTGTTTCCACACAGGACTGTTGAGAGGAATTAACTTCAGTTGGGGGAAACAGTGAGCAGACTTTGGCTGCTTGAGGTATGACACATTTCTAACAAGACTTGGTAATGCTGGAAGCTGTCATTTTCCCTATGGGATCCGGTAAGCCATTTTCTTAATTTTCAATATAAGAATAAAAGGGCTTCACAAGGGCTTTAAAGACTGGTAGACATTTTTCTGGGCCAAAACGATTACTTTATAAGCATATTTAATGGTTTATAACCTTGGAGAGTTATTTTAATCTTGGGAATTTTGTTAAAAAAACGGCAGGCACTGTATTGGACACCTTTTTCACTGGGGGCCTTTTCTAGTCATAGGCAGAGCCTCATTTTCGCGCCACTAATGCGCAGTTGTTTTTGAGAAGCAAGGCATGCAGATGCATGTGTGAGGAGCTCAGGTCCACTGAAAAAGCTTATTGAAGGCGTCATTTGGTATCGTATTCCCCTCTGGGCTTGGTTGGGTCTCAGCAAAGCAGATACCAGGGACTGTATAGGGGTTAAAAATAAAAACGGCTCCGGTTAAAGCTTTCAAATTTGGTGTGCAATACTTTTAAGGCTTTATGACACTGTGGTGAAATTTTGGTGAATTTTGAACATTTCCTTCATACTTTTGCGTATATTCAGTAAAAAAGTGTGTTCAGTTTAAAATTTAAAGAGACAGTAACGGTTTTATTTTAAAACGTTTTTTGTGCTTTGTTATCAAGTTTATGCCTATTAACATGTCTGAACTATCAGATAGACGATGTTCTGTATGTTCGGAAGCCAAGGTTCCTCTCCATTTAAATATATGTGATAAATGTGACAAACAAAGTAGGGACAATGATGCCACTGATAGTAATGTTGCCCAAAATGATTCCTTACGTGAGGGGAGTAAGCATGGTACTGCATCATCTCCTTCTATGTCTACACCAGTCTTGCCCACTCAGGAGGTCCCTAGTGCATCTAGTGCGCCAATCCTCCTTACTATGCAACAATTAACGGCTGTAATGGATAATTCTATTAAAAACATTTTAGCCAAAATGCCCACTTATCAGCGAAAGCGCGACTGCTCTGTTTTAGATACTGAAGAGCATGAGGACGCTGATGATAATGGTTCTGTCATGCCCTTACACCAGTCTGAAGGGGCTAGGGAGGTTTTGTCTGAGGGAGAAATTTCAGATTCAGGAAAAATTTCTCAACAAGCTGAACCTGACGTTATTACATTTAAATTTAAATTGGAACATCTCCGCGCTCTGCTTAAGGAGGTGTTATCTACTCTGGATGATTGTGACAATTTGGTAATTCCAGAGAAATTATGTAAGATGGACAGGTTCCTAGAGGTCCCGGTGCCCCCCGAAGCTTTTCCTATACCCAAGCGGGTGGCGGACATTGTAAATAAAGAATGGGAAAGGCCCAGCATACCTTTTGTCCCTCCCCCTATATTTAAGAAATTATTTCCTATGGTCGACCCCAGGAAGGACTTATGGCAGAAAGTCCCCAAGGTCGAGGGGGCGGTTTCTACTCTAAACAAACGCACCACTATCCCTATAGAAGATAGTTGTGCTTTCAAAGATCCTATGGATAAAAAATTAGAGGGTTTGCTTAAAAAGATGTTTGTTCAGCAAGGTTACCTTCTACAACCAATTTCATGCATTGTTCCTGTCACTACAGCAGCGTGTTTCTGGTTCGAGGAACTAGAAAAGTCGCTCAATCAGGCATCCTCTTATGAGGAGGTTATGGACAGAGTTCAAGCACTTAAGTTGGCTAACTCTTTTACCCTAGACGCCACTTTGCAATTAGCTAGATTAGCTGCGAAAAATTCAGGCTTTGCTATTGTGGCGCGCAGAGCGCTTTGGCTGAAGTCTTGGTCAGCGGATGTGTCCTCCAAGAACAGATTGCTTAACATCCCTTTCAAGGGGAAAACGCTGTTTGGCCCTGACTTGAAAGAGATTATTTCAGACATCACTGGGGGAAAGGGCCACGCCCTTCCTCAGGATAGGTCTTTTAAGGCTAAAAATAAAACAAATTTTCGTCCCTTTCGCAGAAACGGACCGGCCTCAAATTCTACATCCTCTAAGCAAGAGGGTAATTCTTCTCAAACCAAGCCAGCCTGGAGACCGATGCAAGGCTGGAACAAAGGTAAGCAGGCCAAGAAGCCCGCTACCGCTACCAAGACAGCATGAGATGCTGGCCCCCGATCCGGGACCGGATCTGGTGGGGAGCAGACTCTCTCTCTTCGCTCAGGCTTGGGCAAGAGATGTTCAGGATCCTTGGGCGCTAGAAATAGTTTCTCAAGGTTATCTCCTGGAATTCAAGGAACTACCCCCAAGGGGAAGGTTCCACAGGTCTCAATTGTCTTCAGACCAAATAAAAAGACAGGCATTCTTACATTGTGTAGAAGACCTGTTAAAAATGGGAGTGATTCATCCTGTTCCATTAGGAGAACAAGGGATGGGGTTTTACTCCAATCTGTTCATAGTTCCCAAAAAAGAGGGAACTTTCAGGCCAATTTTGGATCTCAAGATCCTAAACAAATTTCTCAAGGTCCCATCGTTCAAGATGGAAACCATTCGGACAATTCTTCCTACCATCCAGGAAGGTCAATTCATGACCACGGTGGATTTAAAGGATGCGTATCTACATATTCCTATCCACAAGGAACATCATCGGTTCCTAAGATTCGCCTTTCTGGACAAGCATTACCAGTTTGTGGCACTTCCATTCGGACTAGCCACTGCTCCAAGAATTTTCACAAAGGTACTAGGGTCCCTTCTAGCGGTGCTAAGGCCAAGGGGCATTGCAGTAGTACCCTACTTGGACGACATACTGATTCAAGCGTCGTCTCTACCACAAGCAAAGGCTCATACGGACATTGTCCTAGCCTTTCTCAGATCTCACGGGTGGAAAGTGAACGTAGAAAAAAGTTCTCTATTTCCGTCAACAAGAGTTCCCTTCTTGGGAACAATAATAGACTCCTTAGAAATGAAGATTTTTCTGACAGAAGCCAGAAAATCAAAACTTCTAAGCTCTTGTCAAGTACTTCATTCTGTTCTTCTTCCTTCCATAGCGCAGTGCATGGAAGTAATAGGTTTGATGGTTGCGGCAATGGACATAGTTCCTTTTGCGCGAATTCATCTAAGACCATTACAACTGTGCATGCTCAGACAGTGGAATGGGGATTATACAGATTTGTCCCCGACGATCCAAGTAGATCAGAGGACCAGAGATTCACTCGGTTGGTGGCTCACCCTGGACAACCTGTCCCAAGGGATGAGCTTCAGAAGACCAGAGTGGGTTATTGTAACGACCGACGCCAGCCTGGTGGGCTGGGGCGCGGTCTGGAATCACCTGAAGGCTCAGGGTCTATGGTCTCGGGAAGAATCTCTTCTCCCGATAAACATTCTGGAACTGAGAGCGATATTCAATGCTCTCAAGGCTTGGCCTCAACTAGCAAAGGCCAAATTCATAAGGTTTCAATCAGACAACATGACGACTGTTGCGTATATCAACCATCAGGGGGGAACAAGGAGTTCCCTGGCGATGGAAGAAGTGACCAAAGTAATTCAATGGGCGGAGCTTCACTCCTGCCACTTGTCTGCAATCCACATCCCAGGAGTGGAAAATTGGGAAGCGGATTTTCTGAGTCGTCAGACATTTCATCCGGGGGAGTGGGAACTCCATCCGGAAATCTTTGCCCAAATAACTCAATTATGGGGCATTCCAGACATGGATCTGATGGCGTCTCGTCAGAACTTCAAGGTTCCTTGCTACGGGTCCAGATCCAGGGATCCCAAGGCGACTCTAGTAGATGCACTAGTAGCGCCCTGGACCTTCAACCTAGCTTATGTGTTCCCACCGTTTCCTCTCATTCCCAGGCTGGTAGCCAGGATCAATCAAGAGAGGGCTTCGGTAATCTTGATACTGCGTGGCCACGCAGAACTTGGTATGCAGACCTGGTGAATATGTCATCGGCTCCACCATGGAAGCTACCTTTGAGACGGGACCTTCTTGTTCAAGGTCCGTTCGAACATCCGAATCTGGCATCACTCCAACTGACTGCTTGGAGATTGAACGCTTGATTTTATCAAAGCGTGGGTTCTCAGATTCTGTCATTGATACTCTTATTCAGGCTAGAAAGCCTGTAACTAGAAAAATTTACCATAAAGTATGGAAGAAATATATCTGTTGGTGCGAATCGAAAGGATTCCCATGGTACAGGGTAAAAATTCCTAAAATTCTATCCTTTCTACAAGAGGGTTTGGAGAAAGGATTATCTGCAAGTTCTTTGAAGGGACAGATTTCTGCTTTATCTGTTTTACTTCACAAAAAGCTGGCGGCTGTGCCAGATGTTCAAGCTTTTGTTCAGGCTCTGGTTAGAATCAAGCCTGTTTACAAACCTTTGACTCCTCCTTGGAGTCTCAATTTAGTTCTTTCAGTTCTTCAAGGGGTTCCGTTTGAACCCTTACATTCCGTAGATATTAAATTATTATCTTGGAAAGTTTTGTTTTTGGTTGCAATTTCTTCTGCTAGAAGAGTTTCAGAGTTATCTGCTCTGCAGTGTTCTCCTCCTTATCTGGTGTTCCATGCAGATTAGGTGGTTTTGCGTACTAAACCTGGTTTTCTTCCGAAAGTTGTTTCTAACAAAAATATTAACCAGGAGATAGTTGTGCCTTCTTTGTGTCCGAATCCAGTTTCAAAGAAGGAACGTTTGTTGCACAATTTGGATGTAGTTTGTGCTCTAAAATTCTATTTAGAGGCTACAAAGGATTTCAGACAAACATCTTCCTTGTTTGTTGTTTATTCTGGTAAAAGGAGAGGTCAAAAAGCAACTTCTACCTCTCTCTCTTTTTGGCTTAAAAGCATCATCAGATTGGCTTATGAGACTGCCGGACGGCAGCCTCCTGAAAGAATCATAGCTCATTCCACTAGGGCTGTGGCTTCCACATGGGCCTTCAAGAACGAGGCTTCTGTTGATCAGATATGTAAGGCAGCGACTTGGTCTTCACTGCACACTTTTACCAAATTTTACAAATTTGATACTTTTGCTTCTTCTGAGGCTATTTTTGGGAGAAAGGTTTTGCAAACCGTGGTGCCTTCCATCTAGGTGACCTGATTTGCTCCCTCCCATCATCCGTGTCCTAAAGCTTTGGTATTGGTTCCCACAAGTAAGGATGACGCCGTGGACCGGACACACCTATGTTGGAGAAAACAGAATTTATGTTTACCTGATAAATTACTTTCTCCAACGGTGTGTCCGGTCCACGGCCCGCCCTGGTTTTTTAATCAGGTCTGATGATTTAATTTCTCTAACTACAGTCACCACGGTATCATATGATTTCTCCTATGCAAATATTCCTCCTTTACGTCGGTCGAATGACTGGGGAAGGCGGAGCCTAGGAGGGATCATGTGACCAGCTTTGCTGGGCTCTTTGCCATTTCCTGTTGGGGAAGAGAATATCCCACAAGTAAGGATGACGCCGTGGACCGGACACACCGTTGGAGAAAGTAATTTATCAGGTAAACATAAATTCTGTTTTTGGTATATTTCATGCCACCATTTCACCGCCAAATGCGATTAAATACAAAAAATCATTCACTTTTTTACTAATTTTTTCACAAACTTTTGGTTTCTCACTGAAATTATTTACAAACAGCTTGTGCAATTATGGCTTAAATGGTTGTAAATGCTTCTCTGGGATCCCCTTTGTTCAGAAATAGCAGACATATATGGCTTTGGCGTTGCTTTTTAGTAATTAGAAGGCTGCTAAATGCCACTGCGCACTACACGTGTATTATGCCCAGCAGTGAAGGGGTTAATTATGTAGGGAGCTTTTAGGGATACTTTTAGCTTTAGTGTAGTGTAGTAGACAACCCCAAGTATTGATCTAGGCCAATTTTGGTATATTTCATGCCACCATTTCACCGCCAAATGCGATCAAATTAAAAAAAAGTTAAATTTTTCACAATTTTAGGTTTCTCACTGAAATCATTTACAAACAGCTTGTGCAATTCAGTGTTAATTTTGACGACAAATTTCAATTTAGTCTTAGTTTTAGTCTTTTGACTAAAATGCCATTTTAGTTTTAGTCGTATTTTAGTCATCTGAATTGTTTTAGTTTTAGTCTAGTTTTAGTCGACTGAATCTCCAGTAGATTTTAGTCGACTAAATCTCTAGTATCTACTGGAGATTTAGTCGACTAAAATCTACTGGAGATACAGAAGTGCAACTTTAAAATATAAAAAAAACAAAACTGTAAACTGTATTGGCTGTATTGCACATATTACCCAATATAAAAACTTTAACAGTTCTCTGTTAATAATTAAAACAAGTATCAAGTAACTCAACATAACAAAAAGTTTCTGCAGCTAGCACAGGCACAGCATAACTTAAATCCATACTCATGGGTTATGCTTATTTCTATAGGAAGAATCAATTGATTGTTCACAGATTCGAAACATTTTCGGCAACGAAATTATCACTGCTCTAGAACTTTGAAACAAATTATATAGTCCTGGAGTAAAGGTTTATTAACCTGATTTGATTTATGGTATTAAGGTTTGAACATGCAATACAGATTTAACAGATTTAACTGTTGTGGTATATAACATGTCTTTATTTATCTTAAAATTTAATAAAATTAAGTTTAGTAAATTTTACAAAAGAGCAGTAATTGGATAGGGATTGATTAACACCTTGCATAAAATGTTTTTGTCAGCAAATTTTGATTTAGTTTTAGTCATAGTCTTTTGACTAAAATGTCATTTTGATTTAGTTTTAGTCATAGTCTTTTGACTAAAATGTCATTTTGATTTAGTTTTAGTCATAGTCTTTTGACTAAAATGTTATTTTAGTTTTAGTCGTATTTTAGTCATCAGAATTTCTTTAGTTTTATAGTCATTTTAGTCTAGTTTTAGTCGACGAAATTAACACTGGTGCAATTATGGCACAAATGGTTGTAAATGCTTCTCTGGGATCCCCTTTGTTCAGAAATAGCAGACATATATGGCTTTGGCGTTGCTTTTTGGTAATAAGAAGGCCGCCAAATGCTGCTGCATTTTACATGTGTA
>NC_069499.1:957000797-957003297 GCF_027579735.1 Bombina bombina
GAGGCTTTGCGACGGGTGGAGGAAGCTGGAGCTGCTGTCAAGATTAAAAGGTAATTTTTTTTATTCTTTACAACACAAGTGAAATGTAAATTTTGATGAATTAAAGTACCCCTGTTTTTAATTTAATTTTTTTAAAACCGGGCACTTTAGCATCAAAATTGACATTCACTTTAACCAGCACTGTTATATTGATATACTTTTTACCTTGTATCTAAGCGTCTGCAGACGGCATCATCTAAGATGTTTTGACAGACTTGCATTTCAGGCAATTAGTGCTGATTCTTAAATACCTCCACTGCCGTGAGCGCAATGTTATCTATGTGACACACATGAACTAATGCCCTCTAGCTGTGAACAACTGTCAAATGCATTGAAATAAGAGGTGGCCTTTAAGGGCTAAGAGATTAGCATATGAGCTACCATGGTTTAGCTTTCAGAATACCAAGATAGCAAAGCAAATTTGATGATAAAAGTAAATTGGAAAGTTGTTTAAAATTACATGTCTTATCTGAATCCTGAAAGTTTAATTTGGACTTTACTGTCCCTTCTAATTTTAGCTGTAGTGTAGAAATTACCCTCCCACTGACATCTCATACAGCCTGATTCCTCACAAACCGCAAACTTCCCTCCCTCACCCTTATCTGGTCACCATAAATTTAGGTACTCTCAGATAGTCTGCCAGTATGCAGTTTAGGAATAGTGTCTCTTTTTTATTTTTTTATTTCTGTAGTGTAGGGAACCCTCCTCACCCACCCATTTCCCTGAAGAAAAAGAAAAACCTACACCAAACAGCTCTCTTAACTCTCCCCTGTTTATCTAATTTGCTGCCATCTTAGGTACTGGCACCTGTTTGCCAGTACCCAATTTTTGTGTTTTTTTATTTTTTATTATTAGTATTATTATTTATCTAAAAAATGTATGTAGTGTAGCGGGTCTAGGGTTGCCACTTTGGCCATGTTTTCCTGGACACTTATGAGTTACACATGCTGCAGGGTAAGCAGGGCGGAACATGTATTGTGCTTCTAGACATTACATGAATAGTGCTGTTGAACAGCACAATACATGTTGCTACCTACACACCCTGTAGCATGTGTAACTCATAAGTGTCCAGGAAAACGTGGCCGAGGCGGCAACCTTAAGCGAGTCCCTCACCAAAAAAAGTTTTCTGTAGGTAGGAAACATGCCTCCCTCAGAACCCTCCCATACCACCCACAGCAGCACCACAAAAGTGTCCTGTTTGCATTGGTGATCTGTCTTCATTTGTTTAAGGGAGCACAATCCGCCCTCCTTTACCATGTGAAGGCAGATGCCTTTTGGCTGTGGTCTTAGCTGTCAAAGCTGATAGCCGGGACCGCAACATGAGCCAGAGGGTTAAATGTAGGTACCACGTCAACAGAGTAGGCTAGGCAAAGTATCATGTGACATTGTTCCCAAGTCCTGGTGCTTAAGGGGTTAAAACATGATGATGATGAAATCAGACATAATATAAAAATAAAATAAAGGAACATTGAACAATGGCACTCTAAATCTGTGTCTGTGTGTGTGTGTTAAACATGCATATATACAAACACAGCACAAATATATATATTCATATGTGTTAATATATATTATATTTATAATCTTGAAAATAATTTAGTAAAACGCAGAGATAGCCAGCAAGGCCTAGTTACGCCTCTAGTTATTTCAACAGGGCCCTCTCTGGCTGTTTGCAATCAGCAGGAGCTGAGCTGGCAGCACACAGGAGAACCATGAGCTGCTTCCCCTTTGAATCTAAGCCATTTTCCCTTAGTCTGTGGCAGAGGATATGCGCAGCCTTCCTGTACAAATATGGTGGCAGGTTTTTGTATACAGCAACACTGAGGCAGCCATCTTGGTAAGCCTTGGTAACAGCAAATTCATACACTTCCCTTAAAATGTGAGCCTAGTTTGCATGGGGACACACAGAGGGCCCAGTTGGAGTAATTCCCACTACTGATTACTGGGCCCAGATGGGCTCCTTGAATTGTGGATTCTGGTCTCAATTGAGACCTCAGAGATCCCTATAGTTTAGCCCTGAAGATAACCTTTACTAATTTTGAACTGTTTTACATCCCAAGCCCCAACAGTGCTTAAGATTAGGTGATGCAATGCAGTCAGGGCATGTTTTGTGAATATTATGTAGTACTATAGTTAAATACAAAATGTTAATGTACCTCTATGAGTTCACCAAACTGTTAACCTGTCTACTTTTGAGTTTGAAGCTGTGATGAACTGTTTTTGATTGGTCTGTGGAAACCAGGGTATGTGTTGCCAAATACAGCTTTTATCATTCTGATTTTTAGCTTCAAGTAGTGGAACACGGCTGCACAGGGGCTATGTTGAAGAAGCTACATATGAGGATAAGCCTGTGGATACAACTCATATTGTTTTTGTTGTCCATGGCATTGGACAGAAAATGGACCAAGGAAGAATTATCAAAAATACAGCAATGTGAGTCATTTTGCAATTTATGTATTAATAA
>NC_069499.1:957005797-957025797 GCF_027579735.1 Bombina bombina
AAACAAACCGCAATACATTTAATCATTTCTAACATTCATCCCACACTGCCAATCCAAATATCTTCCCATACAATGATTATATTAAACATACTATAATTTATTGCATTAATAAATTACAATATTAATTATAGATGGGGTAGTATCATATCATTTTTCTGATTGCTCTAATACCTAATACATTATGTTATTAACATTATATCAAAGTAATTTATACTGCTAAACAGATTAGCATAAAATCCAGTTAAAATAGCCTTCAGTATCCTGGGAATTTATTATAAAAACCACAGCGTGGTTTCAGATTCAGTTCTGCCACTGCCATTCTAACATGAACATAATATATTTCATATTTCTAATAAATCCTGAATGCATGAATCTTGTCTATGCAGATCTGAAATAAAATAGTGTTATTTATATTTTTCATTTAGCAGGACATTCATATTTAATATTATACAGACAATTTCATATCCATTAATGTTCTTCCTTTCATTTTCCATTAGCTTCCGGAATATAGAGAAATGTTATTAGTTTTGGAATAACTAAACATTTATATCTACTAAGCAGTTATTCATCTAATTTATTTCAATATGAATTTCATTATAGACATGTAATACAGTATATGTGATAATATATATATATATATATCAAATATTTAGTCTAAATTACATATGTAAATGTATTATACATACAAACATACAAACATACATACACATGCATTCATTTCTATGCAGTATTTAAACAATGGGGGGTTTAAGAGTATAATTTAAAAACATGTTTTTAGCTGTCAAATTTTCATTGCCTCAATTACACAGCAGGGGCTAATATTGCATTGAAATGTAAATGTTTACTTTCCCACAAATATGTCACTTACGCCAGACTTCTAGGCTACTTTGTAAGGAGTAGGAGATTTTATCACACATTTCCAGTTAGTAACCATATGGTCTCTTGAAATGGCTGTTAAAGTTAGTAAACCAAAGTTTATATCTCACTTGGATGCATTTTAACTTTGCATACTGAATGGGGGAGGATTGAATATGGGTTTCAAGTCAATGCATTTAATGTTTTATGAATGAATGAATCATTTGGTGCTGATAGGCCAAATATATAATATATATATATATATATATATATATATATATATATATATATATATATATATATATATATATATATATAATTAATCTCACCTATACCTAAGTGACATACCCTGGCAGAATTTATGATTTCTCTTGTTAAGTGTATCCAGTCCACGGATCATCCATTACTTATGGGATATTAACTCCTCCCCAACAGGAAGTGCAAGAGGATTCACCCAGCAGAGCTGCTATATAGCTCCTCCCCTAACTGCCATTACCAGTCATTCTCTTGCACCCAACGAATAGATAGGATGTGTGAGAGGACTGTGGTGATTATACTTAGTTTCATACCTTCAATCAAAAGTTTGTTATTTTATAATAGCACCGGAGTGTTTTCCTTCTCTGGTAGAATTTGAAGAGAATCTACCTGAGTTTTGCTATGATTTTAGCCGGAGTAGTTAAGATCATATTGCTGTTCTCGGCCATCTGAGGAGTGAGGTAAACTTCAGATCAGGGGACAGCGGGCAGATGAATCTGCATAGAGGTATGTAGCAGTTTTTATTTTCTGACAATGGAATTGATGAGAAAATCCTGCCATACCGATATAATGTCATGTATGTATACTTTACACTTCAGTATTCTGGGGAATGGTACTTCACTAGAATTACACTGTAAGAAATACATAAAGCTGTTTAATAACTAGAGATTATGTTTAACGTTTTTGCTGGAATGTAAAATCGTTTTCATTTGCTGAGGTACTGTGTGAATAAATGTTTGGGCACTATTTTTCCACTTGGCAGTTGCTTAATCTGTTTTTCTGACAGTTTCTGTTCTCCCTCACTGCTGTGTGTGAGGGGGAGGGGCCGTTTTTTGGCGCTTTTACTATGCATCAAATATTTCAGTCAGCAACTCATTGTATTCCCTGCATGATCCGGTTCATCTCTACAGAGCTCAGGGGTCTTCAAAACTTATTTTGAGGGAGGTAATTTCTCTCAGCAGAGGTGTGAGAATTATAGTTTGACTGAGATAAAAAACGTTTATTCTGTAATTTGTTTCCTGCTTTCAGAATTTGTTATCTTTGCTAATGGGATTAAACCTTTGCTAAAGTTGTGTTGTTTACAAGGATTGAGGCTATAACTGTTTCAATTTATTAATTTTCAACTGTCATAGATCTTCTGTGCTTCTTAAAGGCACAGTACGTTTTAATATTATTCTAATTGAATTGTATTTCCAAGTTGCAAGTTTATTTGCTAGTGTGTTAAACATGTCTGATTCAGAGGATGATACCTGTGTCATTTGTTGCAATGCCAAAGTGGAGCCCAATAGAAATTTATGTACTAACTGTATTGATGCTACTTTAAATAAAAGTCAATCTGTACAAATTGAACAAATTTCACCAAACAACGAGGGGAGAGTTATGCCGACTAACTCGCCTCACGTGTCAGTACCTACATCTCCCGCTCAGAGGGAGGTGCGTGATATTGTAGCGCCGAGTACATCTGGGCGGCCATTACAAATCACATTACAGGATATGGCTACTGTTATGACTGAAGTTTTGGCTAAATTACCAGAACTAAGAGGTAAGCGTGATCACTCTGGGGTGAGAACAGAGTGCGCTGATAATATTAGGGCCATGTCAGACACTGCGTCACAGGTGGCAGAACATGAGGACGGAGAACTTCATTCTGTGGGTGACGGTTCTGATCCAAACAGACTGGATTCAGATATTTCAAATTTTAAATTTAAACTGGAAAACCTCCGTGTATTACTAGGGGAGGTGTTAGCGGCTCTGAATGATTGTAACACAGTTGCAATACCAGAGAAAATGTGTAGGTTGGATAAATATTTTGCGGTACCGACGAGTACTGAGATTTTTCCTATACCTAAGAGACTTACTGAAATTGTTACTAAGGAGTGGGATAGACCCGGTGTGCCGTTCTCACCCCCTCCGATATTTAGAAAAATGTTTCCAATAGACGCCACCACAAGGGACTTATGGCAAACGGTCCCTAAGGTGGAGGGAGCAGTTTCTACCTTAGCTAAGCGTACCACTATCCCGGTGGAGGATAGCTGTGCTTTTTCAGATCCAATGGATAAAAAGTTAGAGGGTTACCTTAAGAAAATGTTTGTTCAACAAGGTTTTATATTGCAACCCCTTGCATGCATTGCGCCGATCACGGCTGCAGCGGCATTCTGGATTGAGTCTCTGGAAGAGAACATTGGTTCAGCTACTCTGGACGACATTACGGACAGGCTTAGAGTCCTTAAACTAGCTAATTCATTCATTTCGGAGGCCGTAGTACATCTTACGGCGAAGAATTCAGGATTCGCCATTCAGGCACGCAGGGCACTGTGGCTAAAATCCTGGTCAGCTGATGTTACTTCTAAGTCTAAATTGCTTAATATACCTTTCAAAGGGCAGACTTTATTCGGGCCCGGGTTGAAAGAGATTATCGCTGACATTACAGGAGGTAAAGGCCATGCCCTGCCTCAGGACAAAGCCAAAGCCAAGACTAGACAGTCTAATTTTCGTTCCTTTCGTAATTTCAAAGCAGGAGCAGCATCAACTTCCTCTGCACCAAAACAGGAAGGAGCTGTTGCTCGCTACAGACAAGGCTGGAAACCTAACCAGTCCTGGAACAAGGGCAAGCAGACTAGGAAACCTGCTGCTGCCCCATAAAACAGCATGAATTGAGGGCCCCCGATCCGGGATCGGATCTAGTGGGGGGCAGACTTTCTCTCTTCGCCCAGGCTTGGGCAAGAGATGTTCAGGATCCCTGGGCGCTAGAGATAATATCTCAGGGATACCTTCTGGACTTCAAATACTCTCCTCCAAGAGAGAGATTTCATCTGTCAAGATTGTCAACAATCCAGACAAAGAAAGAGGCGTTTCTATGCTGCGTACAAGAGCTCTTGTTAATGGGAGTAATCCATCCAGTTCCACGATCGGAACAGGGACAGGGGTTTTACTCAAATCTGTTTGTGGTTCCCAAAAAAGAGGGAACTTTCAGACCAATCCTGGACTTAAAGATCCTAAACAAATTCCTAAGAGTTCCATCGTTCAAGATGGAGACTATTCGGACAATTTTACCTATGATCCAAGAGGGTCAATACATGACCACTGTAGATTTAAAAGATGCTTACCTTCACATACCGATTCACAAAGATCATTATCGGTACCTAAGGTTTGCCTTCCTAGACAGGCATTACCAGTTTGTGGCTCTTCCATTCGGATTGGCTACAGCGCCAAGAATCTTCACAAAGGTTCTGGGTGCTCTTCTGGCGGTACTAAGACCGCGGGGAATCTCGGTAGCTCCATACCTAGACGACATTCTGATACAAGCTTCAAGCTTTCAAACTGCCAAGTCTCATACAGAGTTAGTGCTGGCATTTCTAAGGTCACATGGATGGAAGGTGAACGAAAAGAAAAGTTCACTCGTTCCACTCACAAGAGTTCCCTTCCTGGGGACTCTTATAGATTCTGTAGAAATGAAGATTTACCTGACAGAGGACAGGCTAACAAGACTTCAAAGTGCTTGCCGCACTCTTCATTCCATTCAACACCCGTCAGTGGCTCAATGCATGGAGGTAATCGGCTTAATGGTAGCGGCAATGGACATAGTACCCTTTGCACGCTTACACCTCAGACCACTGCAACTGTGCATGCTAAGTCAGTGGAATGGGGATTACTCAGACTTATCCCCTTCTCTGAATCTGGATCAAGAGACCAGAAATTCTCTTCTATGGTGGCTTTCTCGGCCACATCTGTCCAGGGGGATGCCATTCAGCAGACCAGACTGGACAATTGTAACAACAGACGCCAGCCTTCTAGGTTGGGGTGCCGTCTGGAATTCTCTGAAGGCTCAGGGACAATGGAGTCAGGAGGAGAGTCTCCTGCCAATAAACATTCTGGAATTGAGAGCAGTTCTCAATGCCCTCCTGGCTTGGTCGGGGGTTCATCAGGTTTCAGTCGGACAACATCACGACTGTAGCTTACATCAACCATCAGGGAGGGACAAGAAGCTCCCTAGCTATGATGGAAGTATCAAAGATAATTTGCTGGGCAGAGTCTCACTCTTGCCACCTGTCAGCAATCCACATCCCGGGAGTGGAGAACTGGGAGGCGGATTTCTTAAGTCGTCAGACTTTTCATCCGGGGGAGTGGGAACTTCATCCGGAGGTCTTTGCCCAAATACTTCGACGTTGGGGCAAACCAGAGATAGATCTCATGGCGTCTCGACAGAACGCCAAGCTTCCTCGTTACGGGTCCAGATCCAGGGATCCAGGAGCAGTCCTGATAGATGCTCTGACAGCACCTTGGGACTTCAGGATGGCTTACGTGTTTCCACCCTTCCCGTTGCTTCCTCGATTGATTGCCAGAATCAAACAAGAGAGAGCATCAGTGATTCTAATAGCACCTGCGTGGCCACGCAGGACTTGGTATGCAGACCTGGTGGACATGTCATCCTGTCCACCTTGGTCTCTACCTCTGAAACAGGACCTTCTGATACAGGGTCCCTTCAAACATCAAAATCTAATTTCTCTGAAGCTGACTGCTTGGAAATTGAACGCTTGATTTTATCAAAGCGTGGTTTCTTTCATGTAATTAGCAAGAGTCCATGAGCTAGTGACGTATGGGATATACATTCCTACCAGGAGGGGCAAAGTTTCCCAAACCTCAAAATGCCTATAAATACACCCCTCACCACACCCACAATTCAGTTTTACAAACTTTGCCTCCGATGGAGGTGGTGAAGTAAGTTTGTGCTAGATTCTACGTTGATATGCGCTCCGCAGCAAGTTGGAGCCCGGTTTTCCTCTCAGCGTGCAGTGAATGTCAGAGGGATGTGAGGAGAGTATTGCCTATTTGAATGCAGTGATCTCCTTCTAAGGGGTCTATTTCATAGGTTCTCTGTTATCGGTCGTAGAGATTCATCTCTTACCTCCCTTTTCAGATCGACGATATACTCTTATATATACCATTACCTCTGCTGATTCTCGTTTCAGTACTGGTTTGGCTTTCTACAAACATGTAGATGAGTGTCCTGGGGTAAGTAAATCTTATTTTCTGTGACACTCTAAGCTATGGTTGGGCACTTTGTTTATAAAGTTCTAAATATATGTATTCAAACATTTATTTGCCTTGACTCAGAATGTTCAACTTTCCTTATTTTTCAGACAGTCAGTTTCATATTTGGGATAATGCATTTGATTTATTCATTTTTTCTTACCTTCAAAAATTTGACTATTTTCCCTGTGGGCTGTTAGGCTCGCGGGGGCTGAAAATGCTTCATTTTATTGCGTCATTCTTGGCGCTGACTTTTTTGGCGCAAAAATTCTTTTCCGTTTCCGGCGTCATACGTGTCGCCGGAAGTTGCGTCATTTTTTGACGTTATTTTGCGCCAAAAATGTCGGCGTTCCGGATGTGGCGTCATTTTTGGCGCCAAAAAGCATTTAGGCGCCAAATAATGTGGGCGTCTTATTTGGCGCTAAAAAATATGGGAGTCGCTTTTGTCTCCACATTGTTTAAGTCTCATTTTTCATTGCTTCTGGTTGCTAGAAGCTTGTTCTTTGGCATTTTTTCCCATTCCTGAAACTGTCATTTAAGGAATTTGATCAATTTTGCTTTATATGTTGTTGTTTTTTCTCTTACATATTGCAAGATGTCTCACGTTGCATCTGAGTCAGAAGATACTACAGGAAAATCGCTGTCTAGTGCTGGATCTACCAAAGCTAAGTGTATCTGCTGTAAACTTTTGGTAGCTATTCCTCCAGCTGTTGTTTGTATTGATTGTCATGACAAACTTGTTAATGCAGATAATATTTCCTTTAGTAAAGTACCATTGCCTGTTGCAGTTCCTTCAACATCTAAGGTGCAGAATGTTCCTGATAACATAAGAGATTTTGTTTCTGAATCCATAAAGAAGGCTATGTCTGTTATTTCTCCTTCTAGTAAACGTAAAAAATCTTTTAAAACTTCTCTCCCTACAGATGAATTTTTAAATGAACATCATCATTCTGATTCTGATGACTCTTCTGGTTCAGAGGATTCTGTCTCAGAGGTTGATGCTGATAAATCTTCATATTTATTTAAAATGGAATTTATTCGTTCTTTACTTAAAGAAGTTCTAATTGCTTTAGAAATAGAGGATTCTGGTCCTCTTGATACTAATTCTAAACGTTTGGATAAGGTATTTAAATCTCCTGTGGTTATTCCAGAAGTTTTTCCTGTTCATAATGCTATTTCTGCAGTAATTTCCAAAGAATGGGATAAATTGGGTAATTCATTTACTCCTTCTAAGCGTTTTATGCAATTATATCCTGTGCCGTCTGACAGATTAGAATTTTGGGACAAAATCCCTAAAGTTGATGGGGCTATTTCTACCCTTGCTAAACGTACTACTATTCCTACGTCAGATGGTACTTCGTTTAAGGATCCTTTAGATAGGGAAATTGAATCCTTTCTAAGAAAAGCTTATCTGTGTTCAGGTAATCTTCTTAGACCTGCTATATCTTTGGCTGATGTTGCTGCAGCTTCAACTTTTTGGTTGGAAACCTTAGCGCAACAAGTAACACATCATGATTCTCATGATATTATTATTCTTCTTCAGCATGCTAATAATTTTATCTGTGATGCCATCTTTGATATTATCAGAGTTGATGTCAGGTTTATGTCTCTAGCTATTTTAGCTAGAAGAGCTTTATGGCTTAAGACTTGGAATGCTGATATGGCTTCTAAATCAACTCTACTTTCCATTTCTTTCCAGGGTAACAAATTATTTGGTTCTCAGTTGGATTCTATTATTTCAACTGTTACTGGTGGGAAAGGAACTTTTTTACCACAGGATAAAAAATCTAAGGGTAAAAACAGAGCTAATAATCGTTTTCGTTTCAACAAAGAACAAAAACCTGATCCTTCATCCTCAGGAGCAGTTTCAGTTTGGAAACCATCTCCAATCTGGAATAAATCCAAGCCAGCCAGAAAGGCAAAGCCTGCTTCTAAGTCCACATGAAGGTGCGGCCCTCATTCCAGCTCAGCCCTCATTCCAGCTCAGCTGGTAGGGGGCAGGTTACGTTTTTTCAAAGAAATTTGGATCAATTCTGTTCACAATCTTTGGATTCAGAACATTGTTTCAGAAGGGTACAGAATTGGTTTCAAGATGAGACCTCCTGCAAAGAGATTTTTTCTTTCCCGTGTCCCAGTAAATCCAGTAAAAGCTCAAGCATTTCTGAATTGTGTTTCAGATCTAGAGTTGACTGGAGTAATTATGCCAGTTCCAGTTCAGGAACAGGGGATGGGGTTTTATTCAAATCTCTTCATTGTACCAAAGAAGGAGAATTCCTTCAGACCAGTTCTGGATCTAAAAATATTGAATCGTTATGTAAGGATACCAACGTTCAAGATGGTAACTGTAAGGACTATCTTGCCTTTTGTTCAGCAAGGGAATTATATGTCCACAATAGATTTACAGGATGCATATCTGCATATTCCGATTCATCCGGATCATTATCGGTTCCTGAGATTCTCTTTTCTGGACAAGCATTACCAGTTTGTGGCTCTGCCGTTTGGCCTTGCTACAGCTCCAAGAATTTTTACAAAGGTTCTCGGTGCCCTTCTGTCTGTAATCAGAGAACAGGGTATTGTGGTATTTCCTTATTTGGACGATATCTTGGTACTTGCTCAGTCTTTACATTTAGCAGAATTTCATACGAATCGACTTGTGTTGTTTCTTCAAGATCATGGTTGGAGGATCAATTTACTAAAAAAATTCATTGATTCCTCAGACAAGGGTAACCTTTCTGGGTTTCCAAATAGATTCAGTGTCCATGACTCTGTCTTTAACAGACAAGAGGCGTCTAAAACTGATGGCAGCTTGTCGAAACCTTCAGTCACAATCATTCCCTTCGGTAGCCTTATGCATGGAAATTCTAGGTCTTATGACTGCTGCATTGGACGCGATCCCCTTTGCTCGTTTTCACATGCGACCTCTTCAGCTTTGTATGCTGAATCAATGGTGCAAGGATTACACAAAGATATCTCAATTAATATCTTTAAAACCGATTGTTCGACACTCTCTAACGTGGTGGACAGATCACCATCGTTTAATTCAGGGGGCTTCTTTTGTGCTTCCGACCTGGACTGTAATTTCAACAGATGCAAGTCTCACAGTTTGGGGAGCTGTGTGGGGATCTCTGACGGCACAAGGAGTTTGGGAATCTCAGGAGGTGAGATTACCGATCAATATTTTGGAACTCCGTGCAATTTTCAGAGCTCTTCAGTTTTGTTCTCTTCTGAAGAGAGAATCGTTCATTTGTTTTCAGACAGACAATGTCACAACTGTGGCATACATCAATCATCAAGGAGGAACTCACAGTCCTCTGGCTATGAAAGAAGTATCTCGAATTTTGGTTTGGGCGGAATACAGCTCCTGTCTAATCTCTGCGGTTCATATCCCAGGTGTAGACAATTGGGAAGCGGATTATCTCAGTCGCCAAACGTTGCATCCGGGCGAATGGTCTCTTCACCCAGAGGTATTTCTTCAGATCGTTCAAATGTGGGAACTTCCAGAAATAGATTTGATGGCGTCCCATCTAAACAAGAAACTTCCCAGGTATCTGTCCAGATCCCGGGATCCTCAGGCGGAGGCAGTGGATGCATTATCACTTCCTTGGAAGTATCATCCTGCCTATATCTTTCCGCCTCTAGTTCTTCTTCCAAGAGTAATCTCCAAGATTCTGAAGGAATGCTCGTTTGTTCTGCTGGTAGCTCCGGCATGGCCTCACAGGTTTTGGTATGCGGATCTTGTCCGGATGGCCTCTTGCCAACCGTGGACTCTTCCGTTAAGACCAGACCTTCTGTCACAAGGTCCTTTTTTCCATCAGGATCTGAAATCCTTAAATTTAAAGGTATAGAGATTGAACGCTTGATTCTTCGTCAAAGAGGTTTCTCTGACGCTGTGATTAATACTATGTTACAGGCTCGTAAATCTGTATCTAGAGAGATATATTATAGAGTCTGGAAGACTTATATTTCTTGGTGTATTTCTCATCATTTTTCTTGGCATTCTTTTAGAATTCCGAGAATTTTACAGTTTCTTCAGGATGGTTTAGATAAAGGTTTGTCCGCAAGTTCCTTGAAAGGACAAATCTCTGCTCTTTCTGTTCTTTTTCACAGAAAGATTGCTATTCTTCCTGATATTCATTGTTTTGTACAAGCTTTGGTTCGTATAAAACCTGTCATTAAGTCAATTTCTCCTCCTTGGAGTTTGAATTTGGTTCTGGGGGCTCTTCAAGCTCCTCCGTTTGAACCTATGCATTCATTGGACATTAAATTACTTTCTTGGAAAGTTTTGTTCCTTTTGGCCATCTCTTCTGCCAGAAGAGTTTCTGAATTATCTGCTCTTTCTTGTGAGTCTCCTTTTCTGATTTTTCATCAGGATAAGGCGGTGTTGCGAACTTCTTTGAATTTTTACCTAAAGTTGTGAATTCCAACAACATTAGTAGAGAAATTGTGGTTCCTTCATTATGTCCTAATCCTAAGAATTCTAAGGAGAAATCGTTGCATTCTTTGGATGTTGTTAGAGCTTTGAAATATTATGTTGAAGCTACTAAATCTTTCAGAAAGACTTCTTGTCTATTTGTTATCTTTTCCGGTTCTAGAAAAGGCCAGAAAGCTTCTGCCATTTCTTTGGCATCTTGGTTGAAATCTTTAATTCATCTTGCCTATGTTGAGTCGGGTAAAACTCCGCCTCAGAGAATTACAGCTCATTCTACTAGGTCAGTTTCTACTTCCTGGGCGTTTAGGAATAAAGCTTCGGTTGATCAGATCTGCAAAGCAGCAACTTGGTCCTCTTTGCATACTTTTACTAAATTCTACCATTTTGATGTATTTTCTTCTTCTGAAGCAGTTTTTGGTAGAAAAGTACTTCAGGCAGCGGTTTCAGTTTGAATCTTCTGCTTATGTTTTTCGTTAAACTTTATTTTGGGTGTGGATTATTTTCAGCAGTAATTGGCTGTCTTTATTTTATCCCTCCCTCTCTAGTGACTCTTGTGTGGAAAGATCCACATCTTGGGTAGTCATTATCCCATACGTCACTAGCTCATGGACTCTTGCTAATTACATGAAAGAAAACATAATTTATGTAAGAACTTACCTGATAAATTCATTTCTTTCATATTAGCAAGAGTCCATGAGGCCCGCCCTTTTTTGTGGTGGTTATGATTTTGTATAAAGCACAATTATTCCAATTCCTTATTTTATATGCTTTCGCACTTTTTTATCACCCCACTTCTTGGCTATTCGTTAAACTGAATTGTGGGTGTGGTGAGGGGTGTATTTATAGGCATTTTGAGGTTTGGGAAACTTTGCCCCTCCTGGTAGGAATGCGTGTCCCATATGTCACTAGCTCATGGACTCTTGCTAATATGAAAGAAATGAATTTATCAGGTAAGTTCTTACATAAATTATGTTTTTCTGAGTCAGTTATTGATACCTTAATACAGGCTAGGAAGCCTGTTACCAGAAAGATTTACCATAAGATATGGCGCAAATACTTATATTGGTGCGAATCCAAGAGTTACTCATGGAGTAAGGTTAGGATTCCGAGGATATTGTCTTTTCTACAAGAAGGTTTAGAAAAGGGTTTATCCGCTAGTTCCTTAAAGGGACAGATTTCAGCTCTGTCCATTCTTTTACACAAACGTCTGTCAGAAGTTCCGGACGTTCAAGCTTTTTGTCAGGCTTTAGCTAGGATCAAGCCTGTGTTTAAAACTGTTGCTCCACCATGGAGTTTGAACTTAGTTCTTAATGTTTTACAGGGTGTTCCGTTTGAACCCCTTCATTCCATTGATATCAAGCTGTTATCTTGGAAAGTTCTGTTTTTAATGGCGATTTCCTCGGCTCGAAGAGTCTCTGAGTTATCTGACTTACATTGTGATTCTCCTTATCTGATTTTTCATTCAGACAAGGTAGTTCTGCGTACTAAACCTGGGTTCCTACCTAAGGTGGTCACTAACAGGAATATCAATCAAGAGATTGTGGTTCCATCTTTGTGTCCTAATCCTTCTTCGAAGAAGGAACGTCTGCTACACAATCTAGATGTAGTCCGTGCCCTGAAATTTTATCTACAGGCAACTAAGGATTTTCGACAAACGTCTTCCCTGTTTGTCGTTTATTCTGGTCAGAGGAGAGGTCAAAAAGCTTCGGCTACCTCTCTCTCTTTTTGGCTTCGTAGCATAATACGGTTAGCCTATGAGACTGCTGGACAGCAGCCTCCTGAAAGAATTACAGCACATTCTACTAGAGCTGTGGCTTCCACTTGGGCCTTTAAGAATGAGGCTTCTGTTGAACAGATTTGCAAGGCTGCAACTTGGTCTTCTCTTCATACTTTTTCCAAATTTTACAAATTTGACACTTTTGCTTCTTCGGAGGCTGTTTTTGGGAGAAAGGTTCTTCAGGCAGTGGTTCCTTCCGTATAAAGAGCCTGCCTGTCCCTCCCGTCATCCGTGTACTTTTGCTTTGGTATTGGTATCCCAGAAGTAATGATGACCCGTGGACTGACCACACTTAACAGGAGAAAACATAATTTATGCTTACCTGATAAATTCCTTTCTCCTGTAGTGTGGTCAGTCCACGGCCCGCCCTGTTTTTTATGGCAGGTAAAAAAATTTTGAATTATACTCCAGTCACCACTACACCCTTTGGCTTCTCCTTTCTCGTTGGTCCTTGGTCGAATGACTGGAGGTGACGTAGAGGGGAGGAGCTATATAGCAGCTCTGCTGGGTGAATCCTCTTGCACTTCCTGTTGGGGAGGAGTTAATATCCCAGAAGTAATGATGACCCGTGGACTGACCACACTACAGGAGAAAGGAATTTATCAGGTAAGCATAAATTTTGTTTTCCCACATGCTTTTGGGAGACTTCAGATGTGTTTTTGCAAAATGTAGCCTGGCTTGGATGTTTTTCTTCATAAGAAAAGGCTTTCGTCTTGCCACTCTACCCCATAGCTCAGACATATGAAGAATACAGGAGATTGTTGTCACATGTACCACACAGCCTGGACTTGATATTCCTGAAGCTCCTTTAATGTTGCTGTAGGCCTCTTGGTAGCCTCCCAGAACAGTTTTCTTCTCGTCTTTTCATCAATTTTGGAGGGACGTCCAGTTCTTGGTAATGTCACTGTTGTGCCATATTTTCTTCACTTGAGGATGACTGTCTTCACTGTGTTCCATGGTATATCTAATGCCTTGGAAATTATTTTGTACCCTTCTCCTGACTGATACCTTTTAACAATGAGATCCCTCTAATGATTTGGAAGCTCTCTGTGGACCATGGCTTTTGCTGTGGGATGCGACTAAGAAAATTTCAGGAAAGACCAACTAGAGCAGCTGAACTTTATTTGGGGTTAATCAGAGGCACTTTAAATGATGGCAGGTGTATACTGACTCCTATTTAACATGATTTTGAATGTGATTGCTTAATTCTGAACACAGCTACATCCCCAGTTATAAGAGGGTGTGCACACTTATGCAAACACATTATTTCTCCAACATAGGTGTGTCCGGTCCACGGCGTCATCCTTACTTGTGGGATATTCTCTTCCCCAACAGGAAATGGCAAAGAGTCCCAGCAAAGCTGGTCACATGATCCCTCCTTGGCTCCGCCCACCCCAGTCATTCTCTTTGCCGTTGCACAGGCAACATCTCCACGGAGATGGTTAAGAGTTTTTTGGTGTTTAAATGTAGTTTTTATTCTTCAATCAAGTGTTTGTTATTTTAAAATAGTGCTGGTATGTACTATTTACTCTGAAACAGAAAAAGGATGAAGATTTCTGTTTGTAAGAGGAAGATGATTTTAGCAGAAGTTACTAAAATCGATTGCTGTTTCCACACAGGACTGTTGAGATGAAGTAACTTTAGTTGGGGGGAAACAGTTGGCAGACTTTTCTGCTTAAGGTATGACTGGCCATATTTCTAACAAGACTATGTAATGCTGGAAGGCTGTCATTTCCCCTTATGGGGACCGGTAAGCCATTTTCTTAGTTAAATAAAAGAATAAAGGGCTTCATAAGGGCTTAAAAAACTGGTAGACATTTTTCTGGGCTAAAACGATTGCTTTGCTAGGCATATTTTGCAGATTCTAACTATTAATGGTTATTATAATCTTGGGGATTGTTTAGAAAAACGGCAGGCACTGTGTTGGACACCTTTTTCAGATGGGGGCCTTTTCTAGTTATAGACAGAGCCTCATTTTCGCGCCACTAATGCGCAGTTGTTTTTGGAGCGCAAGGCATGCAGATGCATGTGTGAGGAGCTAAGAATCACTGAAAAAGCTTATGGAAGGCATCATTTGGTATCGTATTCCCCTCTGGGCTTGGTTGGGTCTCAGCAAAGCATATAGCTGGGACTGTATAGGGGTTAAATGTTAAAACGGCTCCGGTTCCGTTAATTTAAGGGTTAAAGCTCTGAAATTTGGTGTGCAATACTTTTAATGCTTTAAGACACTGTGGTGAAATTTTGGTGAATTTTGAACAATTCCTTCATACTTTTTCACATATTCAGTAATAAAGTGTTTTCAGTTTGAAATTTAAAGTGACAGTAACGGTTTTATTTTAAAACGTTTTTTTGTGCTTTGTTGACAAGTTTAAGCCTGTTTAACATGTCTGTACCATCAGATAAGCTATGTTCTATATGTATGAAAGCCAAGGTGTCTCCCCATTTAAATTTATGTGATAATTGTGCCATAGTGTCCAAACAAAGTAAGGACAGTACTGCCACAGATAATGATATTGCCCAAGATGATTCCTCAAATGAGGGGAGTAAACATGATACTACATCATCCCCTTCTGTGTCTACACCAGTTTTGCCCACACAAGAGGCCCCTAGTACATCTAGTGCGCCAATTCTTATTACCATGCAACAATTAACGGCTGTAATGGATAACTCTATAGCAAACATTTTATCCAAAATGCCTACTTATCAGAGAAAGCGCGATTGCTCTGTTTTAAACACTGAAGAGCAAGAGGACGCTGATGATAACTGTTCTGACATACCCTCACACCAATCTGAAGGGGCCATGAGGGAGGTTTTGTCTGAGGGAGAAATTTCAGATTCAGGAAAAATTTCTCAACAAGCTGAACCTGATGTTGTGACATTTAAATTTAAATTAGAACATCTCCGCGCACTGCTTAAGGAGGTATTATCTACTCTGGATGATTGTGACAATTTGGTCATTCCAGAGAAATTATGTAAGATGGACAAGTTCCTAGAGGTTCCGGTGCCCCCCGACGCTTTTCCTATACCCAAGCGGGTGGCGGACATAGTAAATAAAGAGTGGGAAAGGCCCGGCATACCTTTTGTCCCCCCCCCCCTATATTTAAGAAATTATTTCCTATAGTCGACCCCAGAAAGGACTTATGGAAGACAGTCCCCAAGGTCGAGGGGGCGGTTTCTACTCTAAACAAAGGCACTACTATTCCTATCGAAGATAGTTGTGCTTTCAAAGATCCTATGGATAAAAAATTAGAGGGTTTGCTTAAAAAGATTTTTGTTCAGCAAGGTTACCTTCTACAACCAATTTCATGCATTGTTCCTGTCACTACGGCAGCGTGTTTCTGGTTCGAGGAACTAGAAAAGTCGCTCAATAAAGAATCTTCGTATGAGGAGGTTATGGACAGAGTTCAAGCACTTAAATTGGCTAACTCTTTTATTTTAGATGCCGCTTTGCAATTAGCTAGATTAGCGGCGAAAAATTCAGGGTTTGCTATCGTGGCGCGCAGAGCGCTTTGGCTAAAGTCTTGGTCAGCGGATGTGTCTTCCAAGACAAAATTGCTTAACATCCCTTTCAAGGGTAAAACATTATTTGGACCTGATTTGAAAGAGATTATTTCAGACATCACTGGGGGAAAGGGCCACGCCCTCCCACAGGATAGGTCTTTTAAGGCTAAAAATAAACCTAATTTTCGTTCCTTTCGCAGAAACGGACCAGCCTCTAATTCTACATCCTCTAAGCAAGAGGGTAATACTTCACAACCCAAACCAGCCTGGAGACCAATGCAAGGCTGGAACAAGGGTAAGCAGGCCAAGAAGCCTACCACTGCTACCAAAACAGCATGAAGGGATGGCCCCCGATCCGGGACCGGATCTGGTGGGGGGCAGACTTTCTCTCTTTGCTCAGGCTTGGGCAAGAGATGTTCAGGATCCTTGGGCGCTAGAAATAGTTTCTCAAGGTTATCTCCTGGAATTCAAGGAACTACCCCCAAGGGGAAGGTTCCACAGGTCTCAATTATCTTCAAACCAAATAAAAAGACAGGCATTCTTACATTGTGTAGAAGACCTGTTAAAGATGGGAGTGATTCATCCTGTTCCAATAAGAGAACAAGGGATGGGTTTTTATTCCAACCTGTTCATAGTTCCCAAAAAAGAGGGAACATTCAGACCAATTTTGGATCTCAAGATCCTAAACAAATTTCTCAAGGTTCCATCGTTCAAAATGGAAACTATTCGAACGATCCTACCTACTATCCAGGAAAATCAATTTATGACTACCGTGGATTTAAAGGATGCGTACCTACATATTCCTATCCACAAGGAACATCATCAGTTCCTAAGGTTCGCTTTTCTGGACAAGCATTACCAGTTTGTGGCACTTACATTCGGATTAGCCACTGCTCCAAGGATTTTCACAAAGGTACTAGGGTCCCTTCTAGCGGTTCTAAGACCAAGGGGCATTGCAGTAGTACCTTACTTGGACGACATCCTGATTCAAGCGTCGTCTCTGTCAAAAGCAAAGGCTCATACGGACATCGTCCTAGCCTTTCTCAAATCTAACGGATGGAAGGTGAACAAAGAAAAAAGTTCTCTGTCCCCGTCAACAAGAGTTCCCTTCTTGGGAACAATAATAGATTCCTTAGAAATGAGGATTTTTCTGACAGAGGTCAGAAAAACAAAAATTCTAAGCTCTTGTCAAGTACTTCATTCTGTTCTTCGTCCTTCCATAGCGCAGTGCATGGAAGTAATAGGATTGATGGTTGCAGCAATGGACATAGTTCCTTTTGCACGAATTCATCTAAGACCATTACAACTGTGCATGCTCAGACAGTGGAATGGGGATTATACAGACTTGTCTCCGACGATTCAAGTAGATCAAAAGACCAGAGATTCACTCCGTTGGTGGCTGACCCTGGACAATCTGTCACAGGGAATGAGCTTCCGCAGACCAGAGTGGGTCATTGTCACGACCGACGCCAGTCTGGTGGGCTGGGGCGCGGTCTGGGAACCCCTGAAAGCTCAGGGTCTATGGTCTCGGGAAGAATCTCTTCTTCCGATAAACATTCTGGAACTGAGAGCGATATTCAATGCTCTCAAAGCTTGGCCTCAAATAGCAAAGGCCAAATTCATAAGGTTTCAATCAGACAACATGACGACTGTTGCATATATCAATCATCAGGGGGGAACAAGGAGTTCCCTGGCGATGGAAGAAGTGACCAAAATAATTCAATGGGCGGAGGATCACTCCTGCCACTTGTCTGCAATCCACATCCCAGGAGTGGAAAATTGGGAAGCGGATTTTCTGAGTCGTCAGTCTTTCCATCCGGGGGAGTGGGAACTCCATCCGGAAATCTTTGCCCAAATAACTCAATTATGGGGCATTCCAGACATGGATCTGATGGCGTCTCGTCAGAACTTCAAGGTTCCTTGCTACGGGTCCAGATTCAGGGATCCCAAGGCGACTCTAGTAGATGCACTAGTAGCACCTTGGACCTTCAACCTAGCTTATGTATTCCCACCGTTTCCTCTCATTCCCAGGCTGGTGGCCAGGATCAATCAGGAGAGGGCTTCGGTGATCTTGATAGCTCCTGCGTGGCCACGCAGGACTTGGTATGCAGACCTGGTGAATATGTCATCGGCTCCACCATGGAAGCTACCTTTGAGACAGGACCTTCTTGTTCAAGGTCCATTCGAACATCCGAATCTGGTTTCCCTCCAACTGACGGCTTGGAGATTGAACGCTTGATTTTATCAAAGCGTGGGTTTTCAGATTCTGTAATAGATACTCTGATTCAGGCTAGAAAGCCTGTAACTTGAAAAATTTACCATGAAATATGGAAAAAATATATCTGTTGGTGTGAATCTAAAGGATTCCCATGGAACAAGATAAAAATTCCTAAGATTCTATCCTTTCTACAAGAAGGTTTGGAGAAAGGATTATCTGCAAGTTCTCTGAAGGGACAGATCTCTGCTTTATCTGTTTTACTTCACAAAAGGCTGGCAGCTGTGCCAGATGTTCAAGCATTTGTTCAGGCTCTGGTTAGAATCAAGCCTGTTTACAGACCTTTGACTCCTCCCTGGAGTCTAAATCTAGTTCTTTCAGTTCTTCAAGGGGTTCCGTTTGAACCCTTACATTCCGTAGATATTAAATTATTATCTTGGAAAGTTTTGTTTTTGGTTGCAATTTCTTCTGCTAGAAGAGTTTCAGTTATCTGCTCTGCAGTGTTCTCCGCCCTATCTGGTGTTCCATGCAGATAAGGTGGTTTTGCGTACTAAGCCTGGTTTTCTTCCGAAAGTTGTTTCCAACAAAAATATTAACCAGGAGATAGTTGTACCTTCTTTGTGTCCGAATCCAGTTTCAAAGAAGGAATGTTTGTTACACAATTTGGACGTAGTCCGTGCTCTAAAATTCTATTTAGAGGCTACTAAAGATTTCAGACAAACATCTTCCTTGTTTGTTGTTTATTCTGGTAAAAGGAGAGGTCAAAAAGCGACTTCTACCTCTCTTTCCTTTTGGCTTAAAAGCATTATCCGATTGGCTTATGAGACTGCCGGACGGCAGCCTCCTGAAAGAATCACAGCTCACTCCACTAGGGCTGTGGCTTCCACATGGGCCTTCAAGAACGAGGCTTCTGTTGACCAGATATGTAAGGCAGCGACTTGGTCTTCACTGCACACTTTTGCCAAATTTTACAAATTTGATACTTTTGCTTCTTCGGAGGCTATTTTTGGGAGAAAGGTTTTGCAAGCTGTGGTGCCTTCCGTTTAGGTGACCTGATTTGCTCCCTCCCTTCATCCGTGTCCTAAAGCTTTGGTATTGGTTCCCACAAGTAAGGATGACGCCGTGGACCGGACACACCTATGTTGGAGAAAACAGAATTTATGCTTACCTGATAAATTACTTTCTCCAACGGTGTGTCCGGTCCACGGCCCGCCCTGGTTTTTTTAATCAGGTCTGATGAATTATTTTCTCTAACTACAGTCACCACGGTATCATATGATTTCTCCTATATATATATTTCCTCCTGTCCGTCGGTCGAATGACTGGGGTGGGCGGAGCCTAGGAGGGATCATGTGACCAGCTTTGCTTGGACTCTTTGCCATTTCCTGTTGGGGAAGAGAATATCCCACAAGTAAGGATGATGCCGTGGACCGGACACACCGTTGGAGAAAGTAATTTATCAGGTAAGCATAAATTCTGTTTTTAGGGTTTTTTTGTTTTCTTCCCTCCACCTAAAAGATTTCAGTTTGTTTTTCAATTTATAGGTCACATTAAAGCATTAAAGGTGGAAAAAGTTCTGAAATGATTTATCTTTGTCTCATTTTTTTTACATCACAGAAACCTGACATTTTAACAGGGGTGTGTAAACTTTTTATATCCACTGTATATATGTGTATGTATGTATGTGTGTATGTATGTATGTGTGTGTGTATATATGTATGTATATATATATATGTGTATGTATATATATATGTATATATATATATATGTATATATATATATATGTGTATATATATATATGTATATATATATATATATATGTACAGGGAGTGCAGAATTATTAGGCAAGTTGTATTTTTGAGGATTAATTTTATTATTGAACAACAACCATGTTCTCAATGAACCCAAAAAACTCATTAATATCAAAGCTGAATAGT